>NC_083763.1:77259014-77266514 GCF_963514075.1 Conger conger | reverse complement strand
TCCCAGACTGGAGTGAAGCTGGCTGTTATTTCACAATACCAATGCGTGTACACTTATGCCCTCATTTTATGAATATGCTTCTTCCCCTTATGGTTAATTGGGTGCGATATACATGAAATATATACACCTACAGCATTTATGAGTAGTAATATGTTCATTTTATATATTCGTTGTCAGATAAGTAATCTTATTAAAATACAGTGCTGTCTGTACACACATTTCACTGCAAAATAACGTTCTATTGCAATTTCTCATTTGAAAATAAATAAATAAATATTTACCCTTTTTTAAATGCCATTTGGATGACTTTGGAAATAATTGATTTTTTTGGCCTGGCTTCTATTTGTCCATGATAGATTGTCATACATATATTTGTTTATAAAATAATTTAAAATTAAATACAGGTACACCAAAACGGTCTGCAAGAGAATGAATCCTCTCAACATTCTTATCTCCAGATAGATGACCTTGAAATGAAATCAAGTGACCTTGAAAGACAAGCTTTTCACTGGTTCTGGGGCACTGAGGCAGCCCCTGAACCACACAGTGGGCGGGGCCCTCATGTGCTGTCAATCACTAATGGACCAATCAAATAGCGTTGCTCTCCATGCCCTTTGATTGGTTTAAGTCAATCAGAGCACGTTGTGGCTCCGCCCACACTCCCCTGGTACTGGTTCTTAAACCTGGCTGTATGAGTGTTGCGTACCTGGAAAACTCGCCTGGAAAACTCAAAATGGACGCTTCACACTCAAAATGGATGCTTCACACTAAGGGGACCCGAAAGTTGGCTTTGCACGTGAGTGCTGTTCTTTGTAGAAAGGGCAGTGTGAGGGATTCTCTGTAAGCAGAGCCACACGCTCTCAAAAAGGATGTCTGGTCCTTTTTGTGTTCCTCGTTTTGCGTTACTTCCAACACAGCACGTGTGGCGAAGTTACCACTTTTGAGTTAATATACAATGTTAAATATTGAGACATTTCTTGTAATGCAAGCAGTTGAAAATAACACAAAACGTGTTGTCCTTAACTCGACACATCTGTCTTGAGAGTGCATGAAAGCTTGAGAGCTTAATAATCGCACAATAGCGTGTGTCATCCACATGATAACAGCAAGAACATAATAAATATCCAAACCAGATAATGGCATCTGGCACTCACGGGACATGCTGTTGCCTGATTAGGGCCATTATTTTTATAACTGCATGCTTCATAAGCCTAGGACAGTGGTTATGAGCTGGTTATGCGTGCTTACAGGCAATTTCTAAAGCCATTATTTATAGCTGACAAAGGCATTGTCGATTCTCTGCGAGACTTGCCAATTCTCTGCTTGTTTCAAAATAGAGTAGCACTTGAAATGAAGGAGGTAAAAAAAGAAACACGGGAGGAATGTTTTTATGTTATTCTTCACAGTCTAGTCCTTTGGCTCAGGGAGGGTATGAAACTCGTATACTGTGGATTCCAGCTCCCTGCAAATCCCTTTGACGCACTCTTCAACTCTAACACACCAGCCCTTCAGTATGTCACTGTGCATGCATGGGACCTTTCTACAGAGGTAGAAGCATTATTATCTGCTCGCGTTAGAGAGAGCAACGCGTCGGTGTCACTTCCTGACGGCTGCGTTTGGCCGTGCGGGAGGAGTGCGGGCAGCGTGTCCTTTGAGACGGACATCTGCCCGCACTCAGACTCTCTCAGTCTTATGCCAGATTTGCATCAGACAAAGTCAGTGGTGGAGAAAAATCTAGTGCAATATCACAGCTGACACCTGTGGCTTTCTCCATAGATTTGACACCCAAACTGGCCCTAATAAACTTCACAGTGATGTTTACCTGTGTCCCACCCCATTTTCACATGACTCAAACATTTGAAAAAAATTAAGTGATTTGGGAGCAATGGTTAAATATCACCCCAAGTTCTAACAGTCAAAAAAAAAGAAGAGAAATGATAAACTCCTGATTTTTCTGAATCTCACTCCCCATCTTCCCCACCATGGGGTCTGACAGCAGCACGATTTTAGGATGATTTCTCTCTCTCTCTCTCTCTCTCTCTCTCTCTCTCTCTCTCTTTCTCTCTCTCTCTCTCTGTCGTTCCCCTCGCCTTGTGTCAGACGTTCCTCACAGGAAGTAGTCGGGAGGCGAGGGGGGGCGGTTGGCGAGTGTGGGCGGAGCTTCGTTAGCGCTAACGAGCTTCTCGTAGCGAGATTTGTAGGTGTCCCTTTCTCTCAGAACACGAGCGAACTCACACTGCAACTGCTCCAACTGAGAGAGAGAGAGGGAGAGAGAGGGAGAGAGAGAGAGGGAGAGAGAGAGGGAGAGAGAGACAGAGAGAGAGGGAAAGAGAGAGAGAGAGGGAGAGAGAGAGAGAGACAGAGAGAGGGAGAGAGAGGGAGAGAGGGAGAGAAGGAGAGTATACAGGTGTGAATAGACTCATACAGGTATTAGTGGTCTCATACAGGTGTGAAGGTGAATAGTCTCATACAGGTGTGAAGGTGAGCAGTCTCATACAGGTGTGAAGGTGAGTAGGCTCATACAGGTGTGAAGGTGAGTAGTCTCATACAGGTGTGAAGGTGAGTAGGCTCATACAGGTGTGAAGGTGAGTAGTCTCATACAGGTGTGAAGGTGAGCAGTCTCATACAGGTGTGAAGGTGAGCAGTCTCATACAGGTGTGAAGGTGAGTAGGCTCATACAGGTGTGAAGGTGAGTAGTCTCATACAGGTGTGAAGGTGAGTAGTCTCATACAGGTGTGAAGGTGAGTAGGCTCATACAGGTGTAAAAAAGTGCAAACACCATCTTCTGGTCCTCTCAATTGCACCAGGAAAGATCAATAGAGCTCAGAAGAGTATTTGGATCCAAAAGCATTACGTATTTGACCCAGGTGTGTGCAGGTGAGCGCAGGTGAGCGTAGGTGTGTGCAGGTGAGCACAGGTGTGTGCAGGTGTGTGCAGGTGAGCACAGGTGAGCACAGGTGTGTGCAGGTGTGTGCAGGTGTCACAGGTGTGTGCAGGTGTCACAGGTGAGTGCAGGTTAGTGCAGGTGAGCGTAGGTGAGCGCAGGTGTGTGCAGGTGAGCACAGGTGTGTGCAGGTGTGTGCAGGTGAGCACAGGTGAGCACAGGTGAGTGCAGGTGTGTGCAGGTGTCACAGGTGAGTGCAGGTTAGTGCAGGTGAGCGCAGGTGAGCGTAGGTGTGTGCAGGTGAGCACAGGTGTGTGCAGGTGTGTGCAGGTGAGCACAGGTGAGCACAGGTGAGTACAGGTGTGTGCAGGTGTGTGCAGGTGAGCACAGGTGAGCACAGGTGAGTGCAGGTTAGCGCAGGTGAGCACAGGTGAGCGCAGGTACCTGCTGGGTGAGGACGTGCTTCTGGGCCTCCAGCGTGTGGCGGTGCTGCAGGCGCTTGTAGCGGCAGGACTGGGCGTAGCCGCGGTTCTTCAGCGTGCGGCGCTTCTGCTTCAGACGCACCACCTCGTCCTTACTCACGCCGCGCAGGTGCCGGTTCAGCTCCCGCACCGACAGCCCCACCAGCTGCTCGTCCGAGAAGCGGTCCTCCAGCCCGCCCTGCAGGGGCGACGGAGAGGCCCTCAGTCCTCACCTCCAGCGGCAGCCCGGTATATTCACCCTACACTGACCCATTATATTCACCCTACACTGACCCGGTATATTCACCTACACTGACCCATTATATTCACCCTACACTGACCCGGTATATTCACCTACACTGACCCGGTATATTCACCTACACTGACCCATTATATTCACCTACACTGACCCGTTATATTCACCTACACTGACCCGTTATATATACCCTTCACTGACCCGTTATATTCACCTTAACTGACCTGTTATATTCACCTACACTGACCCGGTATATTCACCTACACTGACCCATTATATTCACCCTACACTGACCCATTATATTCACCCTACACTGACCCGGTATATTCACCCTACACTGACCCGTTATATTCACCTACACTGACCCGTTATATTCACCTACACTGACCCGTTATATTCACCTACACTGACCCGTTATATTCACCTACACTGACCCGTTATATTCACCTACACTGACCCGTTATATTCACCTTAACTGACCTGTTATATTCACCTACACTGACCCGGTATATTCACCTTAACTGACCTGTTATATTCACCTACACTGACCCGGTATATTCACCTACACTGAGGCAATGGCTCTCTGAAATATACACTGACACAATGTATGTGCACATACTAGTACTGCACTACATTTCTGTGGCACTGAGGGGGTTAATACAGTATATACACACTGACTGACTGGACACTACAGTACATTAACACTGTATGTTAACACTGCACTTAGAGAGACCGTGAATACAATATATGCACACTGCATACTACAGTACATTAACACTGCACTGAGAGAGAGGGTTAATACATTACAGCACATTTAACTGTACTCTGACGGGGTTATTAAGACTTATTCATTATTTACTTATTTTTATATAATTAAGTAGAAGCTTCAGCATGCGCCTGCATATGAGTGTGTGTGTGTGTGTGTGTGTGTGTGTGTGTGTGACAGGGAGAGAGCGAGAGAGAGAGAGAGGGAGAGAGAGAGAGAGAGAGGGAGAGAGAGAGAGAGAGAGAGAGAGCGAGAGAGAGAGAGAGAGAGAGAGAGACCTGTTGTGGAAACATCGCTGTGACACATGTCTATAATCTGTCATTGATTCATCAGGTAATCTGACTGAGTGTCTATGACAGTGAGCGGATTACACACAACAATAATAGTCGTTATAATCCTGCTCTACATCCCATAGATATGCAGCCTGTCCCCACCAGACTTAGAGCCTGCCTGTTTACCTGTGCTCCTCTTAACCTCCTCCCCAGGACTGTACCCAACTCACAACACACCTGTGCTCCTCTTAACCTCCTCCCCAGGACTGTACCCAACTCACAACACACCTGTGCTCCTCTTAACCTCCTCCCCAGGACTGTACCCCACTCACAACACACCTGTGCTCCTCTTAACCTCCTCCCCAGGACTGTACCCAACTCACAACACACCTGTGCTCCTCTTCACCTCCTCCCCAGGACTGTACCCAACTCACAACACACCTGTACACCTCTTAACCTCCTCCCCAGGACTGTACCCAACTCACAACACACCTGTGCTCCTCTTAACCTCCTCCCCAGGACTGTACCCAACTCACAACACACCTGTACACACTTTACATACCTTTACTATACTGTACCCCACTCACAACACACCTGCACACACCTGGACACATCTTACACACCTGTACTATACTGTTCTCCACTCACAACACACCAGTACACCTATAAACCTCCTCCACAGGACTGTATCCCACTCACAACACACCTGTACACCTATTGACCTCCTCCACAGGACTGTACCCCACTCACAACACACCTGTACACCTATTAACCTCCTCCACAGGACTGTACCCCACTCACAACACACCTGTACACCTATGAACCTCCTCCACAGGACTGTACCCCACTCACAACACACCTGTACACCTATTGACCTCCTCCACAGGACTGTACCCCACTCACAACACACCTGTACACCTATTAACCTCCTCCACAGGACTGTACCCCACTCACAACACACCTGTACACCTATAAACCTCCTCCACAGGACTGTACCCCACTCACAACACACCTGTACACCTATAAACCTCCTCCACAGGACTGTACCCCACTCACAACACACCTGTACACCTATTAACCTCCTCCACAGGACTGTACCCCACTCACAACACACCTGTACACCTATTGACCTCCTCCACAGGACTGTACCCCACTCACAACACACCTGTACACCTATTAACCTCCTCCACAGGACTGTACCCCACTCACAACACACCTGTACACCTATAAACCTCCTCCACAGGACTGTACCCCACTCACAACACACCTGTACACCTATTGACCTCCTCCACAGGACTGTACCCCACTCACAACACACCTGTACACCTATTAACCTCCTCCACAGGACTGTACCCCACTCACAACACACCTGTACACATCTTACACACCTGTACTATACTGTACCCCACTCATAACACACCTGTACACATCTTACACACCTGTACTATACTATACCCCACTCATAACACACCTGTACACATCTTACACACCTGTACTATACTGTACCCCACTCATAACATACCTGTACACATCATACACACCTGTACTACACTGTACCCCACTCATAACACACCTGGACACATCGTACACACCTGTACTATACTGTACCCCACTCATAACACACCTGTACACATCATACACACCTGTACTATACTGTACCCCACTCATAACACACCTGTACACATCATACACACCTGTACTATACTGTACCCCACTCATAACACACCTGTACACATCATACACACCTGTACTATACTGTACCCCACTCATAACACACCTGTACACATCTTACATGTGACATCCACAGGGCTCTGAGACCAAAACATAATCCTTGTGCATTTTGTGACGGAAATATATTTGGATGCTCCAATAATTACAAGGACATGACTCAGAAGCCAATGGGACAAACATACAGTAAGTTTGCAATCTTCAGTTAGCAGTGAGGCACAGTATTTGCAAATAAGAGACAGGCCTCTGTCCAATAGACATTTGTGCTTTGCTCTCTGTTGCTGACACAACAACAACCGTTCCAGGAAACGTGCTGGCTAACCTTGAGAGAGAGAGAGAGAGAGACTAATTTGTTCATTCTTAATCTCAGTCCTTTGCCGCGTGATATTTACATTACATTACATTACAGGCATTTAGCAGACGCTCTTATCCAGAGAGACGTACAGTTGATTAGACTAAGCAGGAGGCAATCCTCCCCTGGAGCAATGCAGGGTTAGGGCCTTGCTCAAGGGCCCAACGGCTGTGCGGATCTTATTGTGGCTACACTGGGGATTGAACCACCGACCTTGCAGGTCACAGGCTGCCCGTAGCATAGGGGTTAAGTTGATATCCCCACTAAGAACAAGAAACCCCAGTAAAAGCTGGCACCACTTCTTTTCAAACCAGATGCAAGAAAAAGGCAAATAAACTCAATTGAAATGAATTCCATTGTCAAGCCACAATGAAGGTCTGACTGACAAAAGGTTAGCAATTAAACCTTTTTTTAAGAGTTTTTTTGGATTTTCTTTTCAAGATTCCAAGTGCTGGAGGACATTTTATTTCAATGAGCAGTTGCATCAGCATTAGAATGTTCAGTGAAGATAATTCTAATCACACACAGTACGTACTTGCGATCCTGCACCTAACAGGGCTGAAGAAACTTGCAGTGAAGTCTAGTCTGCCAAACCTGCTTTTCATGGTCACACTTTACAATAAGGTTCATGAATCGGCATTAACTAATGCAGTTGTTAACACAAATTAATGAAATATGTTAAATAGTTAGTGCATTTGTTAACAACTAACATATTTGTTACATTATATTTCGACATTAGCAAACCATAGGATGAACTTATAATTAGTTAACCAAAAAAAAA
>NC_083763.1:77249014-77254014 GCF_963514075.1 Conger conger | reverse complement strand
CACACACACTCACACACACACACACTCACACACACACACACACACACACACACTCACACACTCACACACACTCACACACTCACACACACACACACTCACACACACACACACACACACTCACACACTCACACACACACTCACACACTCACACACACACTCACACACTCACACACACACACTCACTCACACACACACACACACACACTCACTCACACACACACACACACACACTCACTCACACACACACAAATGGCGATCGGCCATGCAAGGCACCGACCAGCTCGTCAGGAGCAATTGGGAGTTAGGTGTCTTGCTCAGGGGCACTTTGACACAGCCCGGGCGAGGAATCGAACCGGCAACCCTCCGACTGCCAGACGACCGCTCTTACCTCCTGAGCCACTGTCGCCCATATACAGGGCAGCCTGTAGCCTAGTGACTAAGGTACATGACTGGGACCCACAGGGCGTGTGCACGACACACGTAGATGCACCTCCTCATCGGTACATAGTGTGCCTTTTAAACTTTGTGTGAGCGCCTCAACAGCACAGCTGCGGTTCACTCTGGCTGCGGAATGCCAGGGGATTGATGTGAGCAGAAATGAAATGGTTTCAGCTGAGCTGATGTGGAAAAACTGATTTCAACCAAATCAAATCAGATCAAATCATCGAGTTGAATTGTTTTGTAATCCAGGTCTTTTGTGCTCCTGTGCAGTCAATCCGCTGTACGAGAGGAGCACACGGTATATCTCCACTGAGCTACTGAGCATCTCGCTCTGATGTGTTCCTCCTAAATCTAAGTGCATCAGAAAAATAAAACTGTTACCATAGTTACGCTCCAGAAGCTTCATATATCACGCTGATTTGTGGGACAAAATGACCACGAGCCATTTTATCCCACATGAAATTTTGTTTAAAAAGTTTTTTCAAACCTTTGTTTTACATAAATCAGAAGGGCCAGTGCCATTCTGTAGAATATGGATACAGACTGAGTTACATACTGAAGAATGACTGATCCAAAGCACACAGCTCAGACCGGTGGTTTCCACCTCCAGAAAGGAAGATGGAGAGAGAGAGAGAGAGATGGTAAATGGCTAGCATTTACATGGCGCCTTTATCCAAAGCGCTGTACAGTTGATGCTTCTCATTCACCTGTTTGCACACCAATGGCGATTGGCTGCCATGCAAGGCACCAATCAGCTCATCAGGAGCATTTTGGGGTTAAGTGTCTTGCTCAGGGACACTTTGCCGCGGGGGTGGTGCCCAACCCTGTTCCTGGAGATCTACCGTCTTGCCACTTTTCCCGCCTGAGCCAATGTCGCCCCTACGACATCTGCTTGTCTCTTTCTGTTGTGCAGCCAGACCACAGTTCCACTGTACTCCTGATCCCCGATCTCTCTCCTCATCGGATGCGCTGTTGCCAGTTCTGATCAGCGATCGGGTCAGCGGCGATTGTGCCATTTAAAAGCACCCTGCACTGTCCCCTCTCTCTCCCTCCTCCTCATTGTAGTTGGTGTGCCACCTTTCACTCACCTTTCAATCTCTGAAAGTCCCCCCGGGAGAGCCTGGGCCTGTTCCCTGATTCTGTTCCCTGATTCTGTTCTCTGATTCTGTTCTCTGATTCTGTTCCCTGATTCTGTTCTCTGCTTCTGTTCCCTGGGCCTGTTCCCTGCTCCTTTTCCCTGATTCTGTTCCCTGCTCCTGTTCCCTGCTTCTGTTCCCTGATTCTGTCCCCTGCTCCTGTTCCCTGATTCTGTTCCCTGATTCTGTTCCCTGGGCCTCTGGGCCTGTTCCCTGCTCCTTTTCCCTGATTCTGTTCCCTGCTCCTGTTCCCTGATTCTGTTCCCTGCTCCTGTTCCCTGATTCTGTTCTGTGCTTCTGTTCCCTGGGCCTGTTCCCTGCTCTGTCCCGCGTCCTTATCCAGGTATTCATGCACGGCTTATGGGCACAGAGAGCGTGGTCCACCCAGGCCGGTGTTTATCCAGCCAGTTCAGACAGCACCGCCCGCTAAGTCCCCACCAGGCCCCACGTGTGACAGCAACGTGTCGCTGTGTCCTGTCCCTGGACCACACGCCAGGGGCCATTCCACAGCGCCATGCCCAGTGCAGCCCTGTATGACAGGTCACACATCCTGAGATACCCTGGGGTCCTCAGTCCTCACCGATTTTATGGGAGCCCATACAGTCAAGATCAGGGACTGTAGACTGGGAGGAAAGCACCAAGATCCACAAAAGTTATTTAGGTGGACACCAAAACATCACAGAACGTGAGAAAATTCACAGAAACCAAAAATACTGAAATAACGCACAAAACTCACAGAAGCTCAAATAAAATGACAATATTTATAGAACTAACGGAAACGAACAAAACACACATGAAGGTTTCTGTCTTAAGCTTTACAAACTAGTCCACTTTCAAAATAATAAAACTATTAAAACCACAAAGCCAAGTGTAAAATCTAACATTCCCCTCAAACAAGCATTTATATTCAAATCATATCAATCAGCGAAACGTTATATGATTACAATGTCTATCTACCTGCGGATAGTTCTACCACTACGTGAGTTTTCTCTGCCTCCCTAATAAACCAATCATTCTAATCTTCTGTGATCGTTTAACGTCTGTGATCTGAGATTAACTATGAGAGAAACTGACGGCGATTTCTCTCCTGTCGGGGATGCACTGCAGCAGGCCTATGGGTGAGGCAAGTCAGCCCGAATTAATAACGCTGTCTGTCTGTGTGAGTTCATGAAAAGGGGTTCCCAGAGGAAAGCACATTTAAATACACAGCTCCAAAAACCGACCGGAGGTAAACATCTCTTACGTTGTGCGTCATATAACATAAACGTGCTCACAGCGTTTTCTTACTCCCATACCTCAGTTTACAACAGTGTTTGAGTCACCCTCCCTGTCCCTGACTCTGGGAGGTTGCCCAGAATAAAATCCAAAAATCGTGATAGTCCATTGTCCTCCAGGGAAAAAAGTGACTGGAAAGAGGTGATCACAGGACCCGGGTGTTTGCACAGTCCAGCCAGGCCCGACTCAGAATCCAACGACCGAGCATAAAGTTCAACAGCCGCAATCCGATAAATAATAATAATACTAACAGTTATCACAAAACAATCCACCTGTGTTGACTCAATAACAGAGAACACTTTCTCACAGCTGAATGGAGTTTCAAAAGCTCCACATATGTTTCTGCTCTACAAGGTAACAGCATCCCTCCCTGAGACGGGGGACGGGGGGTGAGGGGTGGTGTGGGGTTCTTGGGGGGGGGGGGGGGGGGTACAGAGGAGAGCATGTTCTTACCGGGGTCAGAGAGAGGCTTCGCTGGTCTGCCCTTGTCTTCACCATGACAGCGACTGACAGACTAATACTGTGGAGAGAGTCTCTGTCTGCCTGTGTCACTAACTCTCATCCCCCCCCTCTATCCCTCCCTCTATCCCTCCCTCTTCCCCTCCCCCACAGTCCAGCCCGCTCTCTCTGGCTCCCTCTCTCTCTCTCTCTCTCTCTCTCTCTCACCCCTTCTCTCTCTCTCTCCCTCTCCCTCTCTTTCTCTCTCACTCCCATTCTCTCTCACCCCTTCTTTCTCTCTCTCCCTCTCTCTCTCGCTCTCTCACCCCTTCTCTCTCTCTCCCTCTCTCTCTCACCCCTTCTCTCTCTCTCTCACCCCTTCTCTTTCTCTCTCACTCCCTTTCTCTCTCACTCCCATTCTTTCTCACTCCTTCTCTCTCTCTCTCTCTCTCTCTCTCACCCCTTCTCTCTCTCTCTCTCACCCCTCCTCTCTCTCACTCACACTCATTTTCTCTCCTCTCTCTCTCACGGAAAACATACAAACATTATAAACGAGTCTCTTCCTCTCCTCTTTTTCAGTTTAATTAAATTCAGAACTTAATTAAATCCAAATGAGCTTTGTGGGAAAGCCAAACGTCCCCATTTGCGAAGAAAGCTCTTTTAGTGGGTCACTCTTCTTCCATTCCTTCAGTTTATCTCTGTGAGAGGAGGTTTGGCACCATAATTACTTAGTCATAGACAACTTACTGCCACGCCAGGGTCATGTTTTCACCCAATTTCATCTTCAAATACTGTAAGACAAGCCTTGTTCTCTCTTATCTGATTTAATTCAGGAAGGTCCTACTACTACTACTACTACTACTACTAATAATAATAATAATAATAATAATATTTAGACTGACATGCAAAGTCAAACTCAAATAGAAGGATATGAAGTATTCGGAAAGCCGGAAATCTCTTAATGGAAAAGATTGCATCAGAACCAGACAGAACTACACAGAACCACACAGAACCACACAGGCATAACTAAACAGGATCCAGAACATGGAAGTCCAAAGGTTCTGCACCAGTGCTCCTCACCATTGGCTGACTGCCGACCAATCACATGGCTCCTGCAGGTGTCTGTAGTACTCCGCAATAGGAATTGACACAAACAAAACTTTGCAATTCTGTTTTGCGCAGCAAGTGCCAAATTAAACTTGCGTTAATTGGATTGTTGAATGCGGGGGGTAATCAGCTCTTTACTACCACCCAGTGGCCGACCACAGATATTGCCATCAGCTTGTCCAAAGGGAATCAAACAGACCAAGAGCAATAATAATGTAGAAACAGTATAAACTTAGTATTGTATTCAGTCACAAACCATGAGTCAAACAGTCATTGTTTGGGTCATCAACAGTCATACAGCTATTGGCTGGTTCATTAACAGTCATACAGCTATTGGTTGGGTCATTAACAGTCATACAGCCATTGGTTGGGTCATTAACAGTCATACAGCTATTGGCTGCATCTTATTTTGTAAAGCAGAGAAGTGCTAATGAACACTTTTTTAATGATAATCAAAAGCTGGCCTCACTAATCCTCACTCACGTGCATGTGTGTGCAAGCTTGTGCGCTTGTGTGTGTGTGTGTGTGTGTGTGTGTGAGAGAGAGTGTGTGTGTGTATGTAAGAGAGAGAGTGTGTCTGCGTGTGTGTGTGTGAGAGAGAGT
>NC_083763.1:77239014-77244014 GCF_963514075.1 Conger conger | reverse complement strand
CAGATGGCAGGGGACTCCAGTCTGGGTCTCTCTGTATCCGATCTGTGTCTTAATCCGCACAAACCCCCAGGCAAATAACAGGCTTACACACTTCACACATTAAAGCAGACCCTTAAATACACACATGTTCTCTCTCTCTCTCCCTCTCTCTTTCTCTCTTTCTGCCTCTCTCTCTGCCATAAAGTAATGGAAAGTTTCAATGTGTTTGACAGTTTGTGTGTGAGTGTGTTTGAGAGTGTGTGTGTGTGTGTGTGTGGTTGTGTGTGTGAGTGAGTGTGGTGTTATAAAGGTGTTTTATGTTCAGTGCAGGGAGGTGAGCTTTCTTTTGCAGACAGAATAGGCTGAGAAAATAATATTTGTGTATTTTCTGTATTGTCTTATATGTTTTATTTTGTTTTATTGTATCATTTTTTGTTTATGTAATCTAATTGTTTTTTTTTTTTTGCAGTGTAAATAAAGGATGGTTCAAATGAAATAAATGATCTGTCTTTCTCTCTCTCCCTCTCTCTTTCTCTCCCTCTCTCTCTCTTTCTCTCTCTCCATCTCCCCTCTCCTCTGATTCGCTCTCTCCTGGCTTACTCAGTGATCTGATTAAATACAGCTAACATGTCAGAAGGGCGGAGTGTCTGGAGTGTCCCTCCATGTTATGGTCATCACCGTTTCCCCCGGTTTCCTCACCGCCAGCACAACAGCTTCGCCTTCCACCTGCCGAGTGCTCACATACTCTAGTCCCATAAAAGTAAATCTACGAGAGCAAAACACTCATCTTCTCATTCCATTCAGACACTCCTCTCTCTCTCTCTCTCTTTGTCTGTCTTCCACTCTCTCTGTTCTCCATTCTCTCTCTCTCTCTCTCTCTCTCTCTCTCTCTCCTCCATTCTCCAGTGCTTGGTATCTAATCTCTGTATCACTGTAAAACTGGGCCTAATCCATCAGTTAGAGTGTTAAGCTTAATCGCATGTGATCAGCGTCTCCCCTCCGCCACCCTTCCCCTGCGAGACCACCTGCTCCTCACACACCTTTACCTGCGAGACCACCTGCTCCTCACACACCTTTACCTGTGAGACCACCTGCTCCTCGCACACCTTTACCTGTGAGACCACCTGCTCCTCACACACCTTTACCTGCGAGACCACCTGCTCCTCACACACCTTTACCTGTCTCTAAGTTCTGTTTCAGAGCTGCCCTGGGCCCTTACATAATCCCATTAAACATCTGCTCTCAACTGGGAAATCACAGAAGATCTCCTTTAACTTTTTAGTCTCATGATCCAGTCGAGGTTTACAACCTGGTTTGACTGTCAGAGAGAAGGTATCTGCTTGACTGTCAGAGAGAAGGTGTCTGTTTGACTGTCAGAGAGAAGGTATCTGCTTGACTGTCAGAGAGAAGGTATCTGTTTGACTGTCAGAGAAGAAGGTGTCTGTTTGACTGTCAGAGAGAAAGGTATCCACTTGACTGTCAGAGAGAAGGTATCCGCTTGACTGTCAGAGAGAAGGTATCTGCTTGACTGTCAGAGAGAAGGTGTCTGTTTGACTGTCAGAGAGAAGGTATCTGCTTGACTGTCAGAGAGAAGGTATCTGTTTGACTGTCAGAGAAGAAGGTGTCTGTTTGACTGTCAGAGAGAAAGGTATCCACTTGACTGTCAGAGAGAAGGTATCCGCTTGACTGTCAGAGAGAAGGTATCTGCTTGACTGTCAGAGAGAAGGTGTCTGTTTGACTGTCAGAGAGAAGGTATCTGCTTGACTGTCAGAGAGAAGGTATCTGTTTGACTGTCAGAGAAGAAGGTGTCTGTTTGACTGTCAGAGAGAAAGGTATCCGCTTGACTGTCAGAGAGAAGGTATCTGTTTGACTGTCAGGGTTCAGGGGTCAAGTCTTCATCAGTTTGATGCCTGGACCAATTTTTCCATCTGATGATTGACAGCAGCCATTTTGTGGGCCATTGTAATATGGTAAAATTCACCTCAAATTGAACCTTAGCCAATATATCATAATAATTATTAATGCACCCTAAATTAGAATCTCCCAAAAGCACCGGTGGCCTTTTGATGGTCATTTCAAATGTAGAGGCACTGTGGGTTGTATTCTACTTGTACTCTGTAATTACTTCTTCCATTTTACTTTTTTACAACCTGCTGTTGCATCAACACCTGTATTCCCCCACTGGTGCCCCTTCAGTTCTGTGCTGGTGAGGTTTTCTGCGAACTGTAGAGATCGTTTCATATTCTCGAATGGGCCCATCAAGAATTACCATCATTTCTGTGCGGTCTTCCTTTTCAGAACTCTGAAAGGCTGACCCCTTAGACCCACTTATCAACACCGCGGAGGTATTTCTTGGTGCATCAGATCCAGTTAAAATGCGGGTTAGCATTATGAATCTGATTTGACGAACGATTAGGGTTGATGTCGCACACCAAGTGAAGTGGTTAGTGGACATGTTAGTTGTGGTTAGTTGAGCACAGCCCTGTACGTTTTGATATTTATTTAGGTGAAAAACAAATGACTTCCCCATCTATTTATGTTTACAGTGCCTAGTAAATATAGAATTTATTGTCTTGTATTTGTTTCTCTTATAGGATATTGCATTAATATGTCCGAGGTACAATTCATGCTGGGATCCATCAGTAACTTCTTTTGGAGGAGGCAAGACTATTGCCTTTTGTATTTTGACATTTTCAAAATTATGAGTTCATGTCCACTTCCTTGTGCAAAATTGCATCGTAATGATGTAGCTTTCTCCTGGGAGCATTTTCACTGGTCTTTCTTAAGTACTTTATTCTCGGTCCATTTCTCTCCGTGTACCAACGGGACCTCACTTAAATGATTAAATCGCAATAAAAGATCCAGTATTTATTAACCAAAGTGTATAGCTGCTTGGTCTTCTTTAGTGGGGGCAGGTAGAGAGAGGGTGAGAGAGAGGGTGAGAGGGAGGTAGAGAAAGAGGGTGAGAGGGAGGTAGAGAGAGGGTGAGAGGGAGGGAGAGAGAGAGAGGGAAGGATTAATGAAATACACATCCAACCGATGTTCTCCTTTGAGGATTGCACTGATGTAAAATCTCCTCTCCATCTACTTTAATTCATTAAGACCAAAAGAGATAAAGAAAGAGAGCATAGGTTAGCATATGCTAACACTCCCAGTGGCCAGATGCTCTTTTTCACACTTCCGACTGTAAACACACCTCATCAAGTCATTATGTCCACTACTTTAACTCTTCCCACACCACAACAGTCCTGCAGATTACTCAGGTTTCTACAAAGAAATGTTATTTTCATCAGTAGTCAAGAACAAAGTTCTTCTTTTATATGATTCCTTATAACTTAGTAACACTTGAAACATTGTTTTCTAATTTTACTGGATAAATTAAAATCTACCGGTGACGTATTTGGCGGACCTCATCACACGCATGTTGAGCGCGTGCAGACACGCTTGGCGGTGAAGTGGGAGATGAAAGAGCAGGATGCTGAGAGCCGAGGGTGGAGGGGTGTTAATACAGTGTAATTATTAGTAATAACGCCCTTGATGACATGCACAGGAATATAATTGCAGCCCTCAGACAGGTAATTACTGTAATTACCGCCAAACGCAGGCTGGGTGAGTCACTCTCCATAAAACCGCTAAACGCAGGCCGGTGAGCGAGCACCTAACTCAAACCCCAATCCCCCAATCCCAGAACCTGAAACCCCAATCCCCCAATCCCAGAACCTCAATCCACAATCCCCCAATCCCAGAACCTCAAACCCCAATCCCCCAATCCCAGAACCTCAAACCCCAATCCCCCAATCCCCCAATCCCAGAACCTCAACCCCCAGTCCCCCAATCCCAGAACCTCAAACCCAAATCCCCCAATCCCAGAACCTCAAACCCCAATCCCCCAATCCCAGAACCTCAAACCCCAATCCCCCAATCCCAGAACCTCAAACCCCAATCCCCCAATCCCCCAATCCCAGAACCTCAACCCCCAGTCCCCCAATCCCAGAACCTCAAACCCAAATCCCCCAATCCCAGAACCTCAAACCCCAATCCCCCAATCCCAGAACCTCAAACTCCAATCCCCCAAAACTTCAAACCCCCAAACTCAAACCCCCACACCCCCAATTCATAAACCTCAAACCCCAATCCCCAATCCCTAAACCTGAATCATCTCTACCTGAACCTTCACCTGAATCATCTCTACCTGAACCTCTACCTGAATCATCTCTACCTGAACCTTCACCTGAATCATCTCTACTTTAACCTCTACCTGAATCATCTCTACCTGCACCTTCACCTGCATCATCTCTACCTGAATCATCTCCACCTGAATCATCTCTACCTGAACCTTCACCTGAATCATCTCCACCTGAATCATCTCTACCTGAACCTTCACCTGAATAATCTCTACCTGAACTTCCACCTGAATCATCTCTACCTGAACCTCCACCTGAATCATCTCTACCTGAACCTTCACCTGAATCATCTCCACCTGAATCATCTCTACCTGAACCTTCACCTGAATCATCTCCACCTGAATCATCTCTACCTGAACCTTCACCTGAATCATCTCCACCCGAACCATCTCTACCTGAACCTCTACCTGAATCATCTCTACCTGAACCTTCACCTGAATCATCTGCACCTGAATCATCTCTACCTGAACCTCCAGTTTTTTCCTTGTCGCTGCACTTTTTGCTTGCCTTGTTAGCACTTCATATAAACCTATAAATAGGCAACTTTATATAAGCTTTGGTATAGTGTGAAGCATATTTAACAAAGTTTTAGAACATGCACTAGATAATTATAATTTGTTTGAGTTGAAGATGAGTGAATACACGTGACATTGCCAACGATGACCCTGTTAATGCCTCTGTCTGCCAGTACTTCAGCTGATTATGATGATGTGATGTTTAAATGTGCTAAGCCATAATTAACAAGGTTTCCATCAGTTTTCATGGCAAATTTTGATCTTAATTAGCCCATGTAAGCTGGATATGTAAGCTGTCTGCCATTTTACTTGATACGTGCAA
>NC_083763.1:77231514-77234014 GCF_963514075.1 Conger conger | reverse complement strand
AGTTTCCAGCGCGAGGTTTCTGTTTGCTTCTTTCCATCTCCACAGGCAGCATATCCAGAATGGCAGGTTACCCGGCAACAGCCCAATCTCCCTCCATCTGGCAGTTGAGCCGTTTCCACGGAAACGCAGCAGCGCGGTTCAAAGTTGCGCGGGGGTGTGTGGAGGTGGCGTGAGGTTATAAGCAGCCCCCCCCCCACAGTCAGAGATAGAGACTGGGCCATAATAACTGTGCCAGCGACTTCTCGGTCAGCGAGGACAACATCATCATCATCACCAGCGCTTCACCTACGGGTCCATCATGTCCGTCTGTCGAGCTGTGCATGGAGCGACTTAACCCGACGCGTCTTTGTGCTCTGTGCTCTGAGCTCGACGGACTTAACCCGACCCGCCTGTGCTCTGTGCTCTGAGCTCGACGGACTTAACCCGACCCGCCTGTGCTCTGTGCTCTGAGCTCGACGGACTTAACCCGACCCGTCTGTGCTCTGTGCTCTGAGCTCAACGGACTTAACCCGACCCGTCTGTGCTCTGTGCTCTGAGCTCGACGGACTTAACCCGACCCGTCTGTGCTCTGTGCTCTGAGCTCGACGGACTTAACCCGACCCGTCTGTGCTCTGTGCTCTGAGCTCGACGGACTTAACCCGACCCGTCTGTGCTCTGTGCTCTGAGCTCGATGGACTTAACCCGACCCGTCTGTGCTCTGTGCTCTGAGCTCGACGGACTTAACCCGACCCGCCTGTGCTCTGTGCTCTGAGCTCGACGGACTTAACCCGACCCGTCTGTGCTCTGTGCTCTGAGCTCGACGGACTTAACCCGACCCGTCTGTGCTCTGTGCTCTGAGCTCGATGGACTTAACCCGACCCGTCTGTGCTCTGTGCTCTGAGCTCGACGGACTTAACCCGACCCGTCTGTGCTCTGTGCTCTGAGCTCGACGGACTTAACCCGACGCGTCTTTGTGCTCTGAGCTCTGTGCTCGACTGCCAGCTGTGATGACAAACTGTGTCTGACTTCTCGTACTTGGGAGGAGAGCCCGTCTGCACTTTCCCAGATGACCAGCGGGGGCAGCGTGGAGCGTGGCTGCACACTCCACGCTGGGGCTGTAAAGCAGGGGCAGAAAGTGTGATGAAATATGAGGCCAGGCTTTCAGGCTTAAAATGACTCATACTTCATTTTTAAGCAGCTTACTCACTTATGTCACGCAAGTATTTACGGCCAAAGCAAGGCTGGTCTACTCGGATAATTTAATTCAATTCAAATTTAATGTGTGTCGCGATTTTCACAGAACACACAATGATGCTTTACAGAGTAACAGATAATTACTCATGCTATTACATGCTCTCCTCCCCTCTGGAGCCTGGGGGGTCAGCAAACCTCAGGGGGTATATGAAGATGCTATATGGGGTCCGCAAGTCTGCAAAAATCCCTTTACCTGGGAATCAGGTGTGTTCACCCTCCATTTACCTGGGAGTCAGGTGTGTTCACCCTCCCTTTACCTGGGAGTCAGGTGTGTTCACCCTCCCTTTACCTGGGAGTCAGGTGTGTTCACCCTCCCTTTACCTGGGAGTCAGGTGTGTCCACCCTCCCTTTACCTGGGAGTCAGGTGTGAAGTCAGTCTGGCCAATCAGTAGCACTAAGTAGCCAGGCTCAAGGGCTCAAGAGTTGATGAAGTTTCCCTTCGTCTGCTTCTTAGCTGCAGTGTCACTTCCTGTGCCATTTCACACAGTATTGCCCTCAATGAATACTGAGAAGATGCTTCAAATGTAAATGTTTTTGCTTCAACATTTGGGAGACAGATCGTCCAAAGTTATAGATTACAGTGCTGGGATCTCAGACCTCAAATCCTGGAGGGCCACTGGGTCTGCTTAAGTGTTCAAGAGCCTCCACACCTTGCTTCCTCGTTTCTAGATTGGCTGCTGATTGGATACTACAAAAACCACAGACTGTGATTGGCTCCCCAAGACCCAAGACCCCTGGAACACAACTGCCCTCCCACCAGCAGGAGTAAGAGGAAGTGAAGTAACAAACACACTTGCTTTCTTATCATAGTCTTTTTATTTATTCATATATCACTGTATCAACGTCATTTATTGTTTTTGTTTTTTTTTTTGTTTTTTTTTACTTTATAAAATATATCACATTTCAGTCAAGGAAGGAAGAAATAAATAATAAATCAGTTGAAATTGACAACAAAATCTATCAACAGCATATTTGAAGTTTGAACCATTGCAAACGATATTAACACTGATCAAAAATGTGTCAGAAGGGGGAAAAAAAGAGTTCAATAACATTGATGACACGAGCAATTAGCGTTACCTGTTCCAACACAGCTGAGTAATTTCATGTGTAATAATCGTAATAAAAATACTACGTGAGATCTGAGCGTTCGCAGCTCTTGGCTTCTCATGAAACTGCAGCACAGTCTTTTTAACAGCAGTTAGTGCAGAAAGTTCAACATCTAAAAAGGTGTTAGGTTCTTCTCAACGACAGAGTTACGGTTCAACTG
>NC_083763.1:77221514-77224014 GCF_963514075.1 Conger conger | reverse complement strand
AGCTGCTCACTAACTGCCCATTTTCCTTCGCAGTCTGAAGACTCCCCTCTCCACACTGTGAACACTTAACTCAGTTCTTCATAATGTACCTGGACACATCTCTTCACACTGTACCTTGACTCCTCTGTGGGAGTACTCTGATATACTGGCTCTTGTTTCACCTCTCTCAATTTGTTTGCCCCTTGTTATACTTTGTAGTCTAATCTAGGACTGTTGCAGATGCATTTGTCTCCATCATGCATTTGCATTTGTATTCACCTTGGCACTGCACATACTGACATTACATACAGGCCTGGCTGATTTACCATGTGTTCTTGACTTAATGTTCATGGCTATAAGACGGATTCTGTGTGAATTGTACCTCATCCAACCAGTTCTGTAGTTTGTTCAAATGACCTTGGTATGCATTTTTTGCACGTCGCTTTGGATAAAAGCGTCTCCTGAATAAAATGTAATGTAATGTAATGTAACGTAATGGTGTGGGTTTAGGCTCGGGGTGCTCCAATTAAACCCCACTGGCTCACTGTCTGTACTTGAGCACGGTAACATCTGCACCATCTGCGGCTGTAGCTGCTGCTCATACCGAGCTCAGATGAAGATATAGTTGAGGTAATTCAATAACTAGGAGCAGGAGTTGGCACAGAATCGGGTAGCGGACGGGCCGTTGTTGGCACTCCCCGGGGTCAGGCGGTGAAGGGCCGGGGCTGCAGTACCGGGGCTGGCCTGCAGGGGCCTCGGTCTCAGCTTGGCCAGGTTGGGCTTGCTGCTCTGGGGAGGGGGGGTCCGGTTTCCCCTCCAGACCTCCTCGACACCTCCTCTTCTCCTCGGGCCGAGGACCCGCGGGCTGTCTGTCTGTCCGGCCCCCGGGCCTAACGTGTCTGTCCACCTGAGCCTCAGGGGAAGGTCGTCTGTCCGCTGGAGCTCCGGGCGGAGCCTGTCTCTCGGCCGATGGGAGTTGCCCTTGCGACTGTCTGTCCGCCGTCTTCATGGCCTCCACTGTCTGCCTGTCTGTCTGTCTGTCAGGCTGTCTGTCTGCTGCTGCTGTCTGTCTGTCTGTACGCATTGCGGGCATTGTCTGCCTGTCCGCCGATGGTGCCTGTCTGTCTGTCTGTCTGTCTGCTGCTACTGTCTGTCGGTTAGTCTGCCTGTCTGGCAGTACTGTCTGTCTATCGGTTGATGCTATCTGTCTGTCAGTCTGTTGGCCTATTGTTACTGTCTGTCTGTCTGTCAGTACTGCTTGCCTGTCTGCTGACACTGTCTGTCTGCCAGTCTGCCTGTCAGCCGATGATGACTGTCTGTCCGGCTGCATTGTTGGTGGTGTCTGTCTGCTACTCTGTATGGCTGATACCGTCTGTCTGTCACTCTGTCTGTCTGTCAATACTGCCTGTCTATCTGCTAATACCGTCTGTCTATCAGGCTGCATTGTTGGTGGTGTCTGTCTGCTACTCTGTATGGCTGATACCGTCTGTCTGTCACTCTGTCTGTCTGTCAATACTGCCTGTCTATCTGCTAATACTGTCTGTCTGTCCGGCTGCATTGCTGGTGGTGTCTGTCTGCTACTCTGTATGGCTGATACCGTCTGTCTGTCACTCTGTCTGTCTGTCAATACTGCCTGTCTATCTGCTAATACCGTCTGTCTATCAGGCTGCATTGTTGGTGGTGTCTGTCTGCTACTCTGTATGGCTGATACCGTCTGTCTGTCACTCTGTCTGTCTGTCAATACTGCCTGTCTATCTGCTAATACCGTCTGTCTATCAGGCTGCATTGTTGGTGGTGTCTGTCTGCTACTCTGTATGGCTGATACTGTCTGTCTGTCTGCTTGCATAGACAAAACTATCTGTCTGTCACCCTGTCTGTCTGTCAATACTGTCTGTCTGTCAGCTGCCTCAGCGGCTGACACGGCCTGTCTGTCTGTCAATGATGTCTGTCTGTCAGGCTGCGTTGACGGTGGTGTCTGTCTGTCCGTCGGTCGATCCGATGACACTGCGTGTCTGTCAGTCTGTCTATCCGCTGATACTGACTGTCTGTCAATCCACATGACTGCAGCACGCAGTCTCTCTATTTGCATGGTAGACACTGTCTGCCTGTCTGTCTGCATGGTAGACACTGTCTGCCTGTCTGTCTGCATGGTAGACACTGTCTGCCTGTCTGTCTGCATGGTAGACACTGTCTGCCTGTCTGTCTGCATGGTAGATACTGCCTGTCTGCTTGCCTCTGTCTGCTGCAATCTCTGTGTGTCTGTCAGAGCCTGTCTGTCTGGTGGTCTGTCCACCTGTCTGTGTTGCAGCGTGGCTGTTCCAGCCTGTCTGTCCGTCTGTCTGCTCGCCTGTCTGTGTTGCAGCGTAACGGTCAGTGCCGGT
This sequence comes from Conger conger, assembly GCF_963514075.1. NCBI lineage: Eukaryota > Metazoa > Chordata > Actinopteri > Anguilliformes > Congridae > Conger > Conger conger. The sequence continues at coordinate 77,221,654 of NC_083763.1, read as the reverse complement.
CTGTCAGTCTTGCTGTCCGCGTCCTGGTCCGGTTCTGACTTCTGTAGGAAACAGATGAGCGTGATTAGACCCCTCCTCTTTCCACAGCACCCCACAGAGAGAGAGAGAGAGAGAGAGAGAGAGAGAGAGAGAGAGAGAGA
>NC_083763.1:77209412-77211912 GCF_963514075.1 Conger conger | reverse complement strand
TAGCATGCCTGCTGGGTTAGCGCTAGCATGCCTGCTGGGTTAGCGGTAGCATGCCTGCTATGTTAGCGGTAGCATGCCTGCTGGGTTAGCGGTAGAGTACCTGCTCAGCAGTGCTAGTGACCAGGCCCTGGTGCAGGCGCAGGGCCTGTCTCTGGGAGAAACGCTGCGTCTGGTTGTTCCTCAGCAGAGCTCTCTGGATCTGAAGGACAGAGAGAAACAGGAATGCTAATCGACAGAAAGAAACTTTACGAAGGGACTATAATCTACACTGTATTACAGAAAATAACCTTTACAAATCAACTTAAAACTACAATGTTTAACAGAAATTTTACGAAGTACAGCATGAAATGTCACACAGAAGCAGCATTCTTTATCATTTCATTTTTTTACACACACTGAATGTCTCATAACTCAAGAACTGAAAAAGTAGGTGCCAAAAATAAAGCTCATTGGTGAATGTAAAACTGTTGTTTCCACAGTATACTTCTGGGAATACAACTAACAATGACCACACGAGAGACAGCCGAGTTGTTTTAACTCCACACTTTGTATAGTATGCACAAACAATGCATGTGCAGCAGTAGGATCAAATAAGTCTATACACGACAAAACAGAAGTAGTTTTTGTTTATCCTGTTTTCTACAATACAAGACTTTTGAACAGACTGTATATATGTGTTAAAATATGAACACGAGACAGCCATTTATAGAGCTGGGCATTTGAAGAAGCAATTAATTCATCCCACTGGGCGAGCGCTGCTTTTCTAAATGGCGATTTTGGCTTTCGCTGTGGCAAAGCCCTGTCATGGTGTGATGCCTGATTGGTTGCCATGCGACAGCACAGACACCTCATTGGTTGGCATGCGCCAGCACAGGCACCTCATTGGTCATCCAGTAAACAGGCGGAGTCAGGGTCCTTACCTTGACCAGCGCCTGCTCGGTCTTCTCAGGCGTGTTCCGGAATGCCTGTGTGACATCACTGAGGGGGAGGGGCATGTACTGGAGGCTGAAGTTGCTGAGGTAGAAGCAATCAAAATATATCACAACTCACAACAAAGCTCAAACCATTGTATTTTATAAAGAGGTACACAATAACACATGAAGTATAGACCGCATCAATGGATATATGTTGACATGATAAAACTGTTAATTAAACTGAAGAGGAATAAATTAATTAAATAAAATATGCTTTTATACACACAAGACTGATCTACTGTACCCCATATGGCCCAGTGTACATTTACATTACATTTAACATTTTAGTAATTTGGCAGACGCTTTTAATCCAAAGCGACTTACAAGTGCATAGGTTCTTCAACAAGTCAAAGTATCACATCCATAGCTCGGAAAATACACATGAAATGCTGTTCTAAACATATAGTCATATGTTTAGAGAAGTGCAAATTTTTTTTATTTTTTTTATTTGGGGGGGTTAGACAAGGAGGATAGGGATATCAGAAAGGGGGGCGGGGGAAATCAGGAGGGAAGACTAAGGTAGAGTTTGAAAAGGTGTGTTTTTAGTCTGTGTCGAAATAGGGGGAGGGATTCTGCTGTCCTGACAGTGGTAGGCAAGTCATTCCACCACTGAGGAACCAGAACGGAAAACAGGCGTAAACGTGCAGCTCGACCGCCAGGTGCACGTAGAGAGGGAACCATAAGGCGACCAGAGCTGGCAGACCGGAGTGGTCTAGCTGGGGAGTAGGGAGTGATCAAGGATTGTATGTAAGGTGGGGCAGTCCCCTTAGCAGCCTGAAATGCCAACACTAGGGCCTTGAATCGGATGCGTGCGGCAATAGGAAGCCAGTGGAGGCCAATGAGAAGCAGGGTGACATGAGCCGACCTGGGCTGACTGGTGATCAGGCGGGCTGCAGCATTCTGAACCAAGTGCACAACATAGCATCCTTCTGTCTTTCCGTGTATCTGTGTCTGTGTGTCTGTGTGTGTGTGTGTGCGTTTGTGTGTTTGTGTGTGTGTGTGTCTGTGTGTCTGTGTGTGTGTGTGTGTGTGTGTGTGTGTGTGTCTGTGTGTCTGCGTGTCTGTATACAGTATGTAGGTAACTCACTGTTCCAGGGCTCGAGCCACATCCCAGAATCCCACTGCTGTGGTGTTGTTCCGATCCCAGGTCACACTCCTGACAGAGAAAAAGGAGATGGGGGGGGGGGGGGACCAGGAAGGTGATTGCTAAAATATAGCATGTCACTAATTTAATAATAATGATAATAATAATAATAATAATAATAATAATAATATTTACTTAGTTGACAGCTACTAAGCAGGATTGAATCCTCCTGGGGCAATGCAGGGTTAAGGCCCCAACAGGATGTTACTGTGGCTACACCGGGGCTCGAACAGGACCCAGTCATGTACCTTAGCCACTAGGCTACAGGCTGCCCCAGTCATGTACCTTAGCCACTAGGCTGTAGGCAGCCCCAGTCATGTACCTTAGCCACTAAGCTACAGGCTGCCCCAGTCATGTATCTTAGCCACTAGGCTACAGGCTG
>NC_083763.1:77196912-77204412 GCF_963514075.1 Conger conger | reverse complement strand
GCCTTTATCCAAAGCGCTGTACAATTGATGCTTCTCATTCACCCATTTATACACATATTCACACACCAATGTTGCACCATTGCACACCATGGTTGGCTGCCATGCAAGGCGCCAACCAGCTCGCCAGGAGCATTTGGGGGTTAGGTGTCTTGCTCAGGGACACCTCGACACAGCCCAGGCGGAGGATCGAACCGGCAACCCTCCGACTGCCAGATGACTGCTCTTACTGCCTGAGCCCCCATTATAAGTTGTCCCATATTAGGGCCTCTTGGGAAATAAAAGTTTGCACTGGCCATTCAGAGTACTGAAGCCTTTAAGTAGGAAGAATTCCTTCCTTCTGGTCCCTCTTGTGTCGGTGTTCTATGTGCGTTGGTTCAGTCCTCTTGGAAATAAAGTGCTAAGTTTGAGAATCCAGTGTTTCTCTAACCTGCGTCTCTCCTCCGGTGTCCAGTTATTGTTTGTTTGAAGGCCAAATATTTCTAGTGCCTCAAGTCCATGGTGAAGGAAATGAGCCACCAGATGTGTGTCTGTCTCTTTGTGATTTCTAATATTATATATATGTTGTGCTATTCTATATTTAATTGTATTCCCTGTCTCTCCTACATATTTTATACCACATTGTTTGCACTTAATGGCATATATGCAGTTTTTAGTATTTTTGGTTAGTGTTTATTTTATTATGTAGGTTGTGTTAGTAGTGGTGTTCCTGACTGTGGTGGCTTGTTTGAAGAATACTGGGATAGGGTTAGGGTCAGGGACAGGGACAGGGACAGGGTCAGGGTCAGGGACAGGGTCAGGGTCAGGGGCAGGGACAGGGACAGGGTCATGGTTAGGGTCAGGGTCAGGGTCAGGGTCAGGGTTAGGGTCAGGGACAGGGTCAGGGTCAGGGACAGGGACAGGGTCAGGGACAGGGTCAGGGACAGGGTCAGGGTCAGGGGCAGGGACAGGGACAGGGTCATGGTTAGGGACAGGGTCAGGGTCAGGGACAGGGTCAGGGACAGGGACAGGGACAGGGACAGGGTCAGGGTCAGGGTCAGGGACAGGGGCAGGGACAGGGACAGGGTCATGGTTAGGGACAGGGTCAGGGTCAGGGACAGGGTCAGGGTTAGGGTCAGGGTCAGGGTCAGGGTCAGGGACAGGGTTAGGGACAGGGTCAGGGACAGGGTCAGGGACAGGGTCAGGGTCAGGGGCAGGGACAGGGACAGGGTCATGGTTAGGGACAGGGTCAGGGTCAGGGACAGGGTCAGGGACAGGGACAGGGACAGGGACAGGGTCAGGGTCAGGGTCAGGGTCAGGGACAGGGACAGGGTTAGGGACAGGGACAGGGACAGGGACAGGGACAGGGTCAGGGTCAGGGACAGGGTCAGGGGCAGGGACAGGGACAGGGTCATGGTTAGGGACAGGGTCAGGGTCAGGGACAGGGTCAGGGTCAGGGTCAGGGACAGGGTCAGGGTCAGGGTCAGGGTCAGGGTCAGGGACAGGGTTAGGGACAGGGTCAGGGACAGGGTCAGGGACAGGGTCAGGGTCAGGGTCAGGGACAGGGACAGGGACAGGGACAGGGTCAGGGACAGGGACAGGGACAGGGACAGGGACAGGGTCAGGGTCAGGGACAGGGTTAGGGACAGGGACAGGGACAGGGACAGGGTCAGGGACAGGGTCAGGGTCAGGGGCAGGGACAGGGACAGGGTCATGGTTAGGGACAGGGTCAGGGTCAGGGACAGGGTCAGGGTCAGGGACAGGGTCAGGGTCAGGGACAGGGGCAGGGACAGGGACAGGGTCATGGTTAGGGACAGGGTCAGGGTCAGGGACAGGGTCAGGGTTAGGGTCAGGGTCAGGGTCAGGGTCAGGGACAGGGTCAGGGTCAGGGTCAGGGTCAGGGTCAGGGACAGGGACAGGGTCAGGGACAGGGTCAGGGTCAGGGTCAGGGTCAGGGACAGGGTCAGGGACAGGGTCAGGGACAGGGACAGGGGCAGGGATAGGGATAGGCGTACCTCACAGCCGCTGATGTCCAGGTGCAGCTCATTAATGTGAGGGTTTGAGCACAGACCAAGGAACAGAGCCCTGAAAACACAGAGATACATGTTTATTATTATTATTATGATCATTATTATGAGTGAGTGTATATGTATATAAGTGTGTGTGTGTGTGTGAGTGAGTACATAAGTGTGTGTGTGAGTGAGTGGGTACATAAGTGTGTGTGTGTGTGAGTGAGTACATTAGTGTGTGTGTGTGTGTGTGTGTGTGAGTATATAAGTGTGTGTACCTGTGTGTGAGCACATAAGTGTGTGTGTGTGAGTGAGTACATACGTGTGTGTGTGTGTGTGTGTGTGTGTAGGGGGGCTGGGGGGGCATAGTCTTGGTTAATCTAGTTCCTTTTCTAAATATTTAATTAACAGTGGATCTCCTGCCCATTGTAATAAATCTAGCTTTCAGGTTTTAGGGGAACACACCTCGAGCAGGGAATAGAATTGCACGGTCGATGTCTTAAATTAAAGGCCTTTCAAATTTGACCAAAAATAGACCAAAGCAGCTTCGCTTTACCGCAGAAGGTCATTGCTAAGCTGAAGAGCAAAGAAAGCAAAATCCAAGTCACCAGTTTGAGGTTTTTAAACAGGATCAGGGCCCAGTGATGTAGGATCAGGGCCCAGTGATACAGGATCAGGGCACAGTGATACAGGATCAGGGCCCAGTGATACAGGATCAGGGCCCAGTGATGTAGGATCAGGGCCCAGTGAAACAGGATCAGGGCCCAGTGATACAGGATCAGGGCCCAGTGATACAGGATCAGGGCCCAGTGATGTAGGATCAGGGCCCAGTGAAACAGGATCAGGGCCCAGTGATACAGGATCAGGGCCCAGTGATATAGGATCAGGGCCCAGTGATACAGGATCAGGGCCCAGTGATACAGGATCAGGGCCCAGTGATACAGGATCAGGGCCCAGTGATGTAGGATCAGGGCCCAGTGATACAGGATCAGGGCACAGTGATACAGGATCAGGGCACAGTGATACAGGATCAGGGCCCAGTGATACAGGATCAGGGCCCAGTGATACAGGATCAGGGCCCAGTGATGTAGGATCAGGGCCCAGTGAAACAGGATCAGGGCCCAGTGATACAGGATCAGGGCCCAGTGATACAGGATCAGGGCCCAGTGATGTAGGATCAGGGCCCAGTGATACAGGATCAGGGCCCAGTGATACAGGATCAGGGCCCAGTGATCAGGAACCAGCATCGTCCTTTCTCACGTTCTGGAATTCCTACACACACCCCGCTGTGTTTTTGTTTTTTAGCTAAATCTGGGGCTGTGGTCTTAATGCATCCATGCTGTAGCAGTGACCCATACAAAGCCAGACTCCCTTAGTTTGACTGTCAGACGGCAGGAATCTGGCACCGTACTCCCATCTTGGCTCAGAGCTCGGGTGGGTCACCGAAGGCCGGTGCGCCCCGGCTGTTGACACAGAATGGAGGCAGTTTCTGACCTGAGGGCGTCAGGGGGCAGCTTCATGGAGGCCAGGCTGATGTGGGTGAGGCTGAAGGCGGAGCTGAAGAACTGACGGAACAATGGTAGAGTCTCCTTCATTTTCCTAAAAGTGTGAGAGAGAGAGAGAGAGAAAGAGAGAGAGAAAGAGAGCGGGATGGGGAAGGGAGATGATGGTTGTTGTAATATGGTTGATTAGTATATATATATATATATCTATATAATATATATATACTCTATAATACTATACTGATGTCATGTCACGCAAGCTTATTTGAATTGGAGTTTGTACTGAGTGAGCACTGAGTGAGCACTGAATGAGCACTGAATGAGCACTGAGTGAGCACTGAGTGAGCACTGAGTGAGCACTGAATGAGCACTGAGTGAGCACTGAGTGAGCACTGAGTGAGCACTGAATGAGCACTGAGTGAGCACTGAATGAGCACTGAGTGAGCACTGAATGAGCACTGAGTGAGCACTGAGTGAGCACTGAGTGAGCACTGAATGAGCACTGAGTGAGCACTGAGTGAGCACTGAGTGAGCACTGAATGAGCACTGAGTGAGCACTGAATGAGCACTGAGTGAGCACTGAGTGAGCACTGAGTGAGCACTGAATGAGCACTGAATGAGCACTGAGTGAGCACTGAGTGAGCACTGAGTGAGCACTGAGTGAGCACTGAATGGCCAATAGGGAGGAGGGGAGTGAGTTGGGTCGACTGAAAATAGCTCCACTTCAAATATGCATGAGTTCATTAGGGCGTGCCCGTTCACACAGTCTTTCACAAGTCCAGCTCATTGCAGTCAGAGAGCAATGAATCATTTTCAACCCACCAACACAGGCTACTCCAAAATACTACAGTATAGAGATATAACCTAGAAATATAACCACCATTTGTATTTGTTTTATAAAGCTTTTTTTAAAAGCATGTGCCATCTACTGTTGCAGTTATGTTACAATTATAGTATAGTATACTCTATATCACAAAATGGATGGGGGGGGGGGGGGGTATGGAAAATGGAATGATAAATATTGTGTAAAATTAGGTTTGTCAGGCGTAATATGCTGGCTGGGGACTGACTTGTGAGAGAAGGCATTTTTGGAGAGGTTTAAATAGGACAGGTCAGCACAGCAGCCCCTCAAAAGAGCTCCAAACAGCTGGTAAAGAGAGGAAGAGGAGAGATAGAGAGAGAAAGAGAAAGAGAGAGAGAAAGAGAGAGAGAGAGCGTCAAACAACACAGCATAGTAAGATGTATTTTATCATTTATTTCCTATATGTTTTATGCATTCTTTGGCACAACTGCTCTTAAACACCATCAGACTTGTTCAAATGAGAGAGGGAAGGAGTAAGAGAAAGAGAGTAAGAGAAAGAGAGAGAGAAAGAGAGAGTAGGAGAATGCCAGATGGAAACCATGTATCCATCGCCTACATCCATATTCATTTTTTGTAATGCTTTATTAAAGTTCAGCTAATGATTATAATTCAGTACGTTCACATTTGTTGTCCATCCGTGAATTGATAGATGGACAGTACACAGTAAATAGTACATTATTTTAAACTGAAAAGAGCCACTACTCTGCTTGAACAGCTGCATTACCACTGGAAGGAGAACGGGCAGGATGAGCGCCAGCAGACTCACCGACTCCACAGCGCAGTCGGTGCCGGACAGGTCCAAGTGGACCAGGCAGTTCGGCTGGGACAGGAAGAGGCACAGGTTCTGCATGGAGGCAAAAGCAGAGGCACTCAGATAATCTGATAACAGGCAGAAGCAGTTGCACTCAGATAATATGCTAACATGCAGAAGCAGTTGCACTCAGATAATCTGCTAACAGGCAGAAGCAGAGGCACTCAGATAATCTGCTAACAGGCAGAAGCAGTTGCACTCAGATAATATGCTAACATGCAGAAGCAGTTGCACTCAGATAATCTGCTAACAAGCAGAAGCAGAGGCACTCAGATAATCTGCTAACAAGCAGAAGCAGAGGCATTCAGATAATCTGATAACAGGCAGAAGCAGTTGCACTCAGATAATATACTAACAGGCAGAAGCAGTGGCACTCAGATAATCTGATAACAGGCAGAAGCAGTGGCATTCAGATAATCTGCTAACAGGCAGAAGCAGTTGCACTCAGATAATCTGCTAACAGGCAGAAGCAGTTGCACTCAGATTATCTGCTAACAGGCAGAAGCAGTTGCACTCAGATAATCTGCTAACAGGCAGAAGCAGCTGCACCCAGAGGTTGACAGGCAGGCAGAAAGAGCGGCACACAGAGGGCCTGACCGTGGAGTCCTCCCCAGACAGAACCCCGGGGTTGCGGCTGAGATCCAGGTGCAGCAGCGTGTTTGAGTAATCATCACTGGAGCAGAGAGCCTGGGAGAGAGACACTACACCTGCAGGGGAGAGAGAGAGGAGAGGGGGAGAGAGAGGGCAGAGGGAGAGAGGGAGGAGTGGGAGAGGGGGAGAGAGAGGGCAGGGGGAGAGAGGGCAGGGGAGAGAGGGAGGAGTGGGAGAGGGGGAGAGAGAGGGCAGGGGGAGAGAGGGAGGAGTGGGAGAGGGGGAGAGAGAGGGCAGGGGAGAGAGAGGGCAGGGGGAGAGGGAGACAGAGCAAGATAAAGGGAAAAAGAGGGAGAGAGAAATAGACAGGGAGAAAGAAAGAGAGAGATGAGGAGAGAGGGGAGAGAGAGATGAGGTGAGAAGGGAAAGAGAGAAAGAGAGAGAGGAGAGGGAGAGGGCAGGGGAGGGAGGGAGAGAGAGAGAGAGGAGAGGGAGACAGCGCAAGATAAAGGGAAAAAGAGGGAGAGAGAAATAGACAGGGAGAAAGAGAGAGAGAGAGAGATGAGGAGAGAGGGGAGAGAGAGAGAGGGGGAGAGAGAGGCCAGAGTGGGACTTTTAGTCACTTATAGGCCAAATCAATTCTACAAAGTATGCTTTGCTGGATCCGTCCCCACAGGTCTACAGTACATATCCTTCACTGAAGGAGGCAAAGCAATACGTCAATATTTTTATTGAAACAGTAGTTGGGCGGCCTGTAGTGTAGTGGTTAAGGTAAACGACTGGGGCAAGCAAGGTCAGTGGTTCTAATACCAGTGTAGCCACAATAAGATCTGCACAGTTGGGCCCTTGAACAAGGCCCTTAACCCTGCATTGCTCCAGGGGAGGATTGTCTCCTGCTTAGTCTAATCAACTGTACGTCGCTCTGGATAAGAGCATCTGCCAATAATGTAATGTAATGAAACAATACTGTACAATCCGGGGGGGGGGGAAGCGTGTGCGTGTGCGTGTGCGTGTGTGTGTGTGTGTGTGTGTTTTTGAGGATCCAGATCCAGTGACAGGCAAAGACAGATTTTGGGAAAAGGCATTCTGGAGACAACATCACAAACGACCGACTGCCCCAGAATGGAGCAGGATAAAAGCAGGGCTGGGAAACTCAACCTCCACCCTCCCTCTGTTATTCACCTTAAAGCCACAGCCACGTATTACTTCATAATAACACCAGATTAAAAGCAATCACTGCTTTTTTTTTTATCTTGCTGACATAGGTGGTTTGAAATGGCACAAGACTGAAGGATTGCCACTGCTGTTCACCACGTGGCGTGCTTTTGAAGGGGCTTATGGGGATCAGCTCTGTAGTGCACTGTGGAAAGCAAAAAAGCCCTTTTTGAACACATCTGATTTAATCACAGATCTGAATGCTTTCCTGGCTGAGTGTGTGTGTGTGTGTGTGTGTGTGTGAGAGAGAGACTCAGAGAGATGGATTGAGTGTGTGTGTGTGTGTGTGTGAGAGAGAGACTAAGAGAGATGGATTGAGTGTGTGTGAGTATGTGTGTGTGTGTGTGAGAGAGACTCAGAGAGATGGATTGAGTGTGTGTGTGTGTGTGAGACTCAGAGAGATGGATTGAGTGTGTGTGTGTGTGTGAGTGTGAGAGATGGATTGAGTGTGTGTGTGTGTGTGTGAGTGTGAGAGATGGATTGAGTGTGTGTGTGAGTGTGAGAGATGGATTGTGTGTGTGTGTGTGTGAGTGT
>NC_083763.1:77189412-77191912 GCF_963514075.1 Conger conger | reverse complement strand
CACACACACACACTCACACACTCTCACACACTCACACACACACACACACACACACCCTCTCACACACTCACACACACACACACTCTCACACACTCACGCACACACACACGAAGGCACAGTGCCCTGTGCAGTCCTCTGACCTGCTCTCCAGGTGGCTGAAGTCCAGCAGGTTAAACTCTCTGTTGTCCTGAGAGTGATAGATTGTGTCCACGTCCTGTAGCACAACGTCAAAAGGAGTAAATAGCATTACACACATATTAATAACAGCATTATGTATTTTCCTGAAAGCTCACACACACACGCACACACACACACACACGTTCTCACCCACTGCACTTCCTCCTTGCAGCTGATGCCATTGTAGTCACACAGAGCAGCGTACGTCTCTGAAAACCCCCCTGCGTGTGAGAGAGGGAGGGAGAGAGAGAGGGAGAGACAGACAGAGGGAGAGAGAGAGACAGAGACAGAGGGAGAGAGAGAGACAGAGACAGAGGGAGAGAGGGAGAGAGAGAGACAGAGACAGACAGAGGGAGAGAGAGAGACAGAGAGAGAGAGGGAAAGGGAGACAGAGAACAGCGGGACAGAGGGATTGATCTGTCAGTTTCGGCTAAATTAATTTTAAAATGCATTTTCATCGTGGTATATCTGAATATCTTTACAAATCTTTACTGAAAAACAAACAGCAGCAGTTTGTTCTGAGTAGTAACGTGAAAGAGAATCAAAGTGCTTTTACACCGTAGCACCTGAAAAGAGAGACAATACATAATATTCCAGTCCGTCTCTCACCACAGACTCTCTGCGTCTCCACCGACGTTTCAGAACTGGGAGAAACCTTCCTGCTTCCGTCCGAGATGTCAGCTTCTAGATTACAGATGGGTGGACTGAGAGAGAGAGAGAGAGAGAGAGAAAGAGAGAGAGAGGAGGGAGGGAGAGGGAGAGAGAGAGGGAGAGAGAGGAAAGAGAGGAGGAACAGAGCGAGGGAGAGGAGGGAGAAAGAGATGGAGAGAGAGGAGGAATGGAGAGAGAGAGGAGGGAGAGAGAGGAGGAATGGAGAGAGAGATGGAGAGAGAGGAGGAATGGAGAGAGAGAGGAGGAATGGAGAGAGAGGAGGGAGAGAGAGATGGAGAGAGGAGGAATGGAGAGAGAGAGGAGGGAGAGAAAGGAGGAATGGAGAGAGAGGAGGGAGAGAGAGGAGGAATGGAGAGAGAGAGGAGGGAGAGAGAGATGGAGAGAGAGGAGGAATGGAGAGAGAGAGGAGGGAGAGAGAGGAGGAATGGAGAGAGAGAGGAGGGAGAGAGAGATGGAGAGAGAGGAGGAATGGAGAGAGAGAGGAGGGAGAGAGAGGAGGAATGGAGCGAGAGAGGAGGGAGAGAGCGATGGAGAGAGAGGAGGAATGGAGAGAGAGAGGAGAGAGGGAGGAAAGCAGGACAGGGACAGAAAGGGAGGGAGAGACAGAGAGAAAAAGAAAAGAGAGAAAGGATTGACAGAAGGGACCGAAGGACGAGAAAGGGGGGGGAGAGAAAGAGGAAGAGAGGCAGACAAAGAGAAGACGAGCAAAAGAAAGAGAGAAAAAGAGAGAATGAGAGGAACACCGAAATCAAGAAGAAGAAGAAGAAGAAGACGGAGAAGAATTAATTCTTTAACTGATGCTTTTATCCAGTGGACAATCCTTGCTGGAGCAATGCAGGGTTAAGGGCCCTGCACCAGCCTGGCTTTCGGGTCCCAGCCATGCACCTTAGCCAGGAAATGGTAAATGGTTGGAATTTATATAGCGCCTTTATCCAAAGCGCTGTAGAATTGATGCATCAACCAGCTTGTCAGGAGCAATTGGGGGTTAGGTGTCTTGCTCAGGGACACCTCGACACAGCCCAGGGTGGGATCGAGCCGGCAACCCTCCGACTGCCAGACGACCGCTCTTACCGCCTGAGCCAATGTGACCAGTGGGCTCCACCCACACGCAGTGGGGTGGAAATAAATGGCAAACGCACTTACGCAAACACCGAGTTGTTGAAGATGCGGGAGAGGGCAAAGTTCACGTGGTTGGTCACGTGATCCAGGTGCTCCCTCGACTGCAGTCTCAGGGAGTAGGTGGACTTGTCCGTCTCTATGACAACCTGCCCAGGGCAAACATCCCATAGTATTGAGTGAGGTCAGCAACATTGCAAGGCCATCTGGGCCAAATGCAGATCTTATGTGAAGATATTAGTGTATTAGCATAATAGTGTATTAGCATAATAGTGAATTAGGATGTTACTGGTTTAGCATAATAGTGTATTAGCATAGTAGTGTATTAGAAAATTATTGTATTAGCATAATAGTGTATTAGGATATTACTGTATTAGCATAATAGTGTATTAGGATATTACTGTATTAGCATAATAGTGAATTAGGATATTACTCTATTAGCATAATAGTGTAAAAGCATAAATAGTGTATTAGCATGTTAGGGTATTAGCATACTACTGTATAAGCATAAATAGTGTATTAGCATGTTAGGGCA
>NC_083763.1:77184412-77186912 GCF_963514075.1 Conger conger | reverse complement strand
GGCAGCATGACTGTACAGGCTCTGTTGGTCTCTCTCCCAGTATAACGAAATGATCCATCATATTTAAATATCTGTCTTTTAACTTCTGCTTCTTTCTGACAGCTGTTAAATAAATAACTGTCAGAGGCTCTCTCTCTCTCTCTCTCTCTCTCTCTCTCTCTCATTATACTCTTGTTTCTTTTCTCTGTTGCGTCACTCGTTCCTTCACTCTGATGATGAGCAGTACCCCCCCCCCCTCACCAGGCCTGAGGCACAACACTGCACAGTTTTCATTGCACCAGATTTTCCCGTTAATAAAATCTTCTGAATTAGTTGCAGCTGTTTAAAACGCTATTTTTATAGACGAATGCGCAGTTAGGGCAAATGTTGGACGGAAAGAGGTGGAAAGTTGAACAAAGAGCTGTAATTTTTCTTTTTAAAAAAGCTACAGCCATTATTTCCCTTCTTCACAAAAAGCTTAAAGTTCAAAACTGCTTGGGGTTTACCTTACTTAATATCTGCAGTATACACACACTCTGGCAGAGGGAGGGTTGCCGGTTCGATCCCCCGCCCTGGGTGTGTCAAAGTGTCCCTGAGCAAGACACCTAACCCCCAAATGCTCCAGACGAGCTGGCTGCTGCCCTGCAGTGTCAGTTGCACAGCGCTTTGGATAAAGGCCTGATGTAAATGCTCACCATCAACTATCATTTAGCAGACATCCAGTAAATATACTGGATATTAAACTAAAGGTTGTTATTGTGCTCCAGGACACAACTGGAGTACGTGCAACCATTGCACTCGGTTACCTCTTCATTAGGTAGGCCAGCTTGTTAAAGCAAATATCTAATCAACCAATCATGAGGCAGCGATTCAATGCATAATAGCATGCAAAAATGGATAAGAGGTTCAGAAACATAATGGGGAAGAAATGCAATCTTATCTGTGAGTGATTTTGTGGAATGATTATTGGTGCCAGGCGGGATGGTTCGAGTATCTCAGAAACTTTTGAACTCCTGGGATTTTCACACACCGTCTCATTCATCCATTATCTTAACCTGAACAGGGTCGCTGGAGCCTATCCCAGCATACATTGGGCAAAAGGCAGGAATACACCCTGGACAGGTCGCCAGTCCATCACACACACACACACACACACACACACACACACACAGGGGCAATTTAGACTCTCCAATCAGCCTAACCTGCATGTCTTTGGACTGTGGGAGGAAACCGGAGTACCCAGAGGAAACCCACGCAGACACAGGGAGAACATGCAAACTCCACACAGAGAGGCCCCGGCCGACGGGGATTCGAACCCAGGACCTGCTTGCTGTGAGGCGGCAGTGCTACCCACTGCACCATCCGTGCTGCCACACAGTCTCGACAGTCAGTAAACTAAATGTCTAATTATTACACTCTTTGCCGCCTTGGTAAAAGAGACTATTTTAAAAGTATTGTACAAACAGAGCCGCATCCGATGACATGCACAGAACAGAGACATGGCGCGTTCGTTAGAGACAGTACCAAGGGATGCACTTGTCAAAGCCGAGAAGACTTTGTGGCCTCAAACTCTTCCTGTTTGCATACATAATTAACGAGCACTGAGAATCTTAGACACCTTCTCGCTTTGATTGATCATTTCAGTTTTTATGAACCTTCTAGACACCAGTACAATTTCTGCAAGTTCAAAACAAGCATATATTTTTGGCACTGTTCAACACAAACCAAAAAAAGTTCCTTTCCTTAATGTTTCTTTCAAATGGCTTGGTTGGCAACAGCGTTGTATTTCCAAAATCTGTCTCATTATTTTAGATCAGCAGCTGCATTTTCACATGTCCATGGTATGAAAGTGGTTGCAGTAGCCCATTTCAAACACACTTCATGTATTAATTACTTAACATACTTTGGACATATTTCAGACATTGACCCATAGGTGCCTGGCTCGTCAAGGTGGAAAACACAGCATACAGTAACGTTCCTTCACACAGGGTGATTACACTCTGCATCACACTTTCTTTTCGCTGTAAACACGTTTGCACAGCATGTCTGCCTCATGTCAAACATTTTAACTCGTTCCATTATTTCATCCATCCATCCATCCATCCATTATCCTAACCCGCTTGTCCTGATCAGGGTCGCAGGGGGGCTGGAGCCTATCCCAGCATACATTGGGCAAAAGGCAGGAATACACCCTGGACAGGTAGCCAGTCTATCGCAGGGCACACACACCATTCACTCGCACACTCATACCTACGGCCAATTTAGACTCTCCAATCAGCCTAACCTGCATGTCTTTGGACTGTGGGAGGAAACCGGAGTACCCGGAGGAAACCCAAACAGACACGGGGAGAACATGCAAACTCCACACAGAGAGGCCCCGGCCGACGGGGATTCGAACCCAGGACCTCCTTGCCGTGCTCCCCCCACCCCCCACTGCACCATCCGTGCCGCCTCCATTATATCAACAGTCATTAAATAATTCAGTCTATTTTTGGCTTTAAAAACAGTGACGTTACAGCTT